>NC_057804.1:632352623-632356526 GCF_018294505.1 Triticum aestivum | reverse complement strand
TATATATACATTTCAAAATAATTTCAACAAGCATACCAACAATAAGTTTCCAAGAACATATCCAACATACAAGTTTCCAAGAACATATCCAACATACAATTGTTTCCAACAACATATCCATATATACATACATATCCAAAACAAGTAGAAGAGTACACTCCATCAATGCAAGCTTCCGCATTTAAAGAAAATCTACAAATTAGGAAAGATGAAAGTTAGAAGAAGAAGAAGACTAGCTAGAAGAAAAGGAAGAAGAAGAAGAAGAAGAAGAAGAAGAATTTATCTTCTCTTTCTTTTTCTCCTCTCCTCTTCTTTATCTTATTCTTCTTCTTCTAACTAACGTAGGTAAAAATGCCATTTTTTAGCTAAGCTAGGTAAAAATGCTATGTGTGTAGGTCATTTTAGAGCTAAGCTAGGTAAATAGGTCATTTTGGAGCTAACCTAAGTAGTTATGTCATTTTTGAGATAACTAAGCATATTTATTCATTTTGGAGGACAAAATGGGAAGTGTAGGCCATTTTGGAGCTAACCTAGGTTGTTATGACATTTTTTTAGCTAACTAAGCATATTAAGTCATTTAGGAACAAAAAATGCTAAGTATAGGTCATCTTATAGCTATCCTAGGTAAAGCATGTCAGTTCGGAGCTAAGTAAGGTTATTATGTCATTTTCGAGGAAAATAAGCGAAGTATAGGTCATTTGGGAGCTAAACCAAGGTTATTATGCCATTTTTACCTAAGTCAGCTAATTATGTCATAAATGAACTAGCTAAGCTAAGTATAGACCATTATTCAGCTATCCTAGGTAGTTATGCCATTTTTTACCTAAGTGAGCTAATTATGTCATAAATGAACTAGCTAAGCTACTCATAGATCATTATTGAGCTATCCTAGGTAGTTATATCATTTTCTAGCTAACTAAGCATATCAAGTCATTTTGGAGGAAAAATGCTAAGTATAGGTCATTTTATAGCTATCCTAGGTAGAATATGTCATTATGGAGCTAAGTAAGGTTATTATGTCATTTTTGAGGAAAATAAGCTAAGTATAGGTCATTTTGGAGCTAAGTAGGTCATTTCTTAAGCTAAGTATGCATTTGTTAAGCAAAACACTTGGGAAAACTTACCATCATCGCGGAGGTGAAGGAACGGTTGGGTTTGCGCCAGTGCCAGACAGAGAAGGACCGGTCGGGGTTGCGCAAGTGCGAGATGGAGAAGGATCGGTCGATGCTTGTCGGGAGGCGTGCTGCACCAAAGATCATTTGAAGTGTCTAGTTATCATGATGCAACTGAAATATGAATACTAGTAACTAATGACCATTCAAATGAAACTCATCGTGTCCGCTATACCAATCTGGGGATCGGCGGAGGGGTCTGACCGTTTTTCTCGCAAACGGACTGCACATTTTGTTTTCATGAGTCAATCATATTAGTTAGTAATGAAACGAACATTACATGCATGATTTGGGTAATATGCAGAAGAAAATTACCACGATGAGCTCGTATAGGGCCCGATGACCCGCATCGTTCCGGTTCCTCTCTGCCTCCAACATACTAGCCGTCCTCTCCTCCAACTCCCTCTCCCTCTGCGCTGCCTTCCTGGTTGCCTCCGCCAGAAGCTCCTGGGCCCTAGCCTCGATGGTGAGCTCCATTTGCCGTTGTCGAGGCCTCATCTTAGGAAGATACCTCGTCTAGCACTTATTGATCTCCGGGAGACTTCTAGGACAAAGTATCAGTCTATCCCCAATGGCTACCGAGCCATGTTTCCTCCCTTCACCAGATAGCATCATGAGCTCAGGATGAAAAGGACTCTGGCTCGGGTTGAAGTCCTCCCCTTCCATCGCCTTCCCAAAGTCTATGTACCTCACGAGCTGTCATGGGAGGAGATGTTGGTGAAGCTCTCTAGATGATCGAGGTCATCCCCCGAGAATGCCTTGGCCTTCTTGTACGGGGCAGTATGGGCCATGGAATAGAGATCGTACAACGGTGGCACCTCCTTCTTGTGGTGTCGTGCCTAAAAGAGAGGAACAAAATATTAGTGAAGGGCTCAAGCTAGCATGAAGAATGAAATTGCATGAATCGTTAAGGGCTCAAACCACATACCCAGTGATCCCCGTACTCAAACAGGTTGGAGCTTCGTTGATGGTGTGGCACACCTTGCATCTGGGCACGCTTGTCCCTGGCCTTGTTGTGGATGGCTAGCCATTGGGGAGAGCACCACTTACCCACCAACATCTCCCAACAGTCCATCCTATCCGCACACCATCTCGGGGGCACCTAAGTTAGAAAAAGAGAAATTTTAGCTCTAAGCCTACGAATCAAATCAAGGAAACTAAGTACAAGGCCTTAAGAATAGGTAATTACCTTCATGTACTTCTCCTTACTCAGTTACTTGCCGCGGCACTTCTTCTTCTCCCTCCCGATGTTAGTCGAGGCGTAGTAGTCTCGAACAGCCTGCACCCGAGCCTCGTACCGTAAGTGCTGAAGTAGGCGCTTGCACTCGGCTTCAAGAACCATAGACACGTCTGCCTCGTGTTCCCCAAGACACCTGTAGAAGGTCTGCAATCAAACAAGACAACACTGATTAGTACAATCACTAGGTACTTTTGATTTTTAATTGTGTAAAGGAGAAATTACCCAAAACTGTCGTCTCACAATGTCGGCCACCGTCTCGCACACAACACCATCGACCATCTCCTCTGGCGGGGCCGGGGCAGCCTCGTATAGCTCCCATGTCAGTGCTAGTTGTGGAACCTCACCCTCACCTGGAAATGTGACCCAGCCCGGGAAGTGGTACCGGCAAATCACACCAAGGACCTGGTTGGGCATGTAGACACCAGAGGCGTGTATCCAACCCCTGCAGTATGACAAGGCCAACACATTAGATATTAATTTGAAGAAACATGAAGGCAAAAGGTTAAAAAAGAGTAAATGCACTTACTTCTCCCCATTAGGCTCAATCAACCACCTCTGGTCGCGGGTTGCCGGCAAGGACATGAGCTTTGTACCACCACGCTGGTAGACCTTCTTGCCCCCCTCAACTAGCTCGCCATTGCTGTAGCTATCATCAGACAAGGTTTCCTCGCCACCATCAGCATGGCCACTAGTCTTCGGAGTCATGTGGGATGAAGACTCTGGGACCCGAGTCTCCTGGGACAAAGACTCTAGGACCCGAATCTCGTCGGACGTAGGCTCGGTGACCCAAGGCTCATCGGCCCGAGGCTCATGGACCGAAGACCGATATGGGTCCAAGTCAGATGGGTCCACCTGAGATGGAGCACTCTGGTGGTCCGGAGAATCCGCTGGAGGTGGCGGTGAGGAAGGCGCAACAGCCTGCCTACCTCTCCCGCCGCCACGTCCACCTCTAGCTGCACCCCTCTTCGTCTTCCCCTGACCTCTACCAGCCAAAGAAGAAGCGCCCGCCGGTGTCTGCATGATGTCTACCAGCGCTCTCCGAAGGTGCTGGGGTGGAATAACAGCACACCTCCCAGCACGCGCCGAGGAAGGAGGATCAGAGCTCTCTCGACCCGCGCCCACCATCTGTCAACACCTACAATGACAAAGAGTAAATGAAATTAGTACAACATAAACATAAAAAAAATAAGTGTGTATCATCATCATGAACATAATAAAAAATTGAATACCTAATAACATGAAATAATTAATAATATATATGTACATAATAATAATTGAATACCTGACCTAACTCATAATTCACAAACATATGACCCCGTCGGCCTCTAGAAGGCCGAAGAGCACCATTTTCGGGAGGTGTCTGGGGTGTCGTGTCAGGGTCGGGGTGCTGTGTCGGGGTCGGGGGTGCCGTGTCAGGGTCCCGGGGTGTCGGGGGTGTCGTTTCGGGTTCGGGGTACTGTGTCGGGGTCGGGGTGCCGTTTCGGGGTCTCG
>NC_057804.1:632350897-632352091 GCF_018294505.1 Triticum aestivum | reverse complement strand
CGGGGTGTCGTGTTGGGGGTCGGGGTGTCGGTGGTGTTGTGTCGGGTGCTGTGTCAAGGTCGGGGGGTGCCGTGTCGGGGTCGGGGTGCTATGTCAGGGTCGCGGTGTCGGGGTGTCGAGGCGGGGTCGGGGTGTCGGGGTTGGGGTGTCAGGGTTGGGATGGCAAATCCTCGACCCCTCGGCGACCCTCGACCCCTTTTCCCCTCGACACCTCGATCCTTGGGCCCTAGACCCTCGACTCCTTTTCCCCTACTTCTTTTTTTCATCTTCTACTTCTACTTTTTTCATCTCCACTTCTACTTCTTTTTCTTCTTCTTCCTTCTTTTCCTTCTTCCTCCTGTCTTCTTTTTCTTCTTCATCTTCCTTATTTTCCTTCCTCCTCTTGTCTAAAATATTTATGTTGGGTTTCTAAAATCACTTGGGGAGGGGCATCTTATTTCCACAGCTTGCTATAAGCGCTAAAAGAACCTACCCTTATTTGATGTCTATGGTTTGATGACTTAATTACTCCTCTATCGCTGCATCAGGATACGGCAGATCTGTCCGTGGACATTTGGTCTCGTGCATTTTCATAACAACGTTTGGGTTGCTCTTAACACTTGGATGCACCCGAACAATGGCCTTTCATAATGAAGGTAAACGGGATCAACTACTTGAATCCTACACTAGCTGTAGTACGAACCACGTTGACACCGCGATAATGTGGCCGGATAATGATAGTGGCTAGGTCGATCACCACTCCTGCCCCACTATAGCTACAATCAATGTCATCATCCCTTAAAAACGAGGAAAAGCAAGCTTACCCTCAATACTTACAATCAGTAGACTTTAGTTTTTCTTTTCTCCTTTTTCTGTTTTCTTTTTTCTTCTTCTTCTTTTTTCTATGTTTTCTCCTCCTAGTCCTTTTAGGTCTTCTTTCTTTCTTACTTTTCTTTTCTTGTTCTTGAGCTTATCTAACTAAGTAATTAACCTAAAAAACTAACTAAGTAATTAACCTAAAAAAATAACTAACTAACTAATTAAGCTATGTACAGTAAAGGGTAAAACAACTAACTAAATAACCTAAAAACTAACTAACTAATTAACCTAAATCAAAAACAGCAACAAAAAAAGTACAGAAAAAAATGAAAGATACCTCACTGGGGGCTGAGCGGCACCGGGCGGCGAGCGGCCTAAGCGGTGGGTTGCTTGGGC